>NW_025933330.1:0-20234 GCF_000764305.2 Hyalella azteca
CAGGCACATTTTTGCGATCGTTTGTGTTATCCTGCGCCCACTTTAGTCCGGAAAAGAGGCCGATCATTGTACCGTCCGCTCTATACTCGTGTTATGGGTAAGAAAGTGTGTCATTATTTGAACAATATGACACATTTAATTTTTTGAGTGCGAATATGAATAACACTTGAACGTCTCCCTGCGACGTCTTGTTCTTGTATGCTGCCTGGCTGGGCACTCGAGACGCAGCCAAGCTTTTCCAATGCATTTCCGCACCACGCTTTGCTTGATCTTGCATTCAGAGAAATTAGCGAGATTTTGTTCAAAAATATATGCAATTTTCACCATTGTGTGGGTCATTGTGACTCAGTTTCATCTAGAAAAGGACGTATCAGCGCTACGTGAAGAAAGTTTGTCACTATTTGGGCAATATGACTCATATATTTTTCTGAGTGTAGTTGCACTGGCCCTCCGCTACCCATGCTTTCTGCTTCACTGCAACCTCGTCTTCAGAACAAAGAATTATCGTGCGGACTTTTAAGTAAAGAGCTGTTCAGATTTATCTGTATTTTGCTCTCGCAAAAAATGCAGTGTGGGAACTCTATGTTGTTGGGGTCTATTTCAAAGAGCCCCAACAATGTTAAATCCTTTGTTTTCACTAAAATTTTTAGATGTTCAGTGTGTTCGAGTGTTCGTGGTTGTTTACACGCACTCGGCTCTTCATGTATTGGAAAGTCCAAAATGACAGACTTTGCAAGCAATTTTTTTCTTGACATTTCCTTGTCAAGAAAATCTTTCATTTATTAATTTGTCTTGTGCAAATGTCAACGCGGAATTTATGATTGTAACCACAGACTCGAGGAGCCATGAGGGGTCACGATTGAACCTCTGCATCAGCTGCTGCTCTCGCCAGCTGTTGCCTCTCTCACAGAAATGAGTGAGATTTTGTCCAAATTTTGATGCACTTCTTGCCCTTCATCCTCGCCCAGTTAGATCCAACGAAAAGACGGAGATTTCGTTCAAATTTTGATGCACTTCTTGCTCTTGCGTGTGTCATCCTCGTCCAAATTTTGATGCACTTCTTGCTCCTGCGTGTGTCATCCTCGTCCAAATTGTGATGCACTTCTAGCCCTTGGGTGGGTCATCCTCATTCAGTTAGATCCAACGAAAAGACGTATCAGTGCGACATTCTTTCTTCGCTCGGACAGTGGGTAAGAAAGTGTGCCATTATTTGGACAATATAACTCATCGATATTTCTGAGTGTTTGGTAGTAATTTTTAAAGTCTCTAACTGCAATGTTGATTATTTTTAGCCGACTTGTATTGCATGCGACTACGTTTTTTTTCTTGAAGAAGACAAATTTTCGAAAAATTGGCTCTGTTTGCATAAAAAATGTTACAAAAATTAGCAGTTATAAAATAATAATTCAAATTTTCTCCTAACAGATGGAGTTTTATACTTGCTCCCCTGAACCTGAAATAAAGCAAACACAAAAGAAATTGATCTATTCCGTATGAAAAACACCACTGGATTCATTCCCTACGGCCATTCACATGTAAATAATTTACGACGTAAATTCATGATGCAATCGCGATTAAAAGCTTTGCCTGGGCATTACTGTTGACGGGAAAAGCATCAATTAGATGAGACATTGGGACTAGTCCTGCCCAAACACCCCATGCAGATCGAGCAGTGAGCTGATCACCGCAACTTTATTGATCAGCTCAACTTTATTTGACGTTTATGAGGCGCAGCGTCTGCACGCAAATCCCAGCCCACGAGGCTCAGTTTCTCCTATGCAGAAATCAAGTTCAATTTTAGCTGGGTACATTACAGCAAATTTATTATTTATGCTAATTGATTTCTATGCGAAATATGATAATTGATTCTTATTTATGAGCATTTGTCGGTTATTCGTTTCTATATTGAATATCCCAAGGTGCATTGATAATTTGAAGCGTCAATGCATTTTAAATTTTGGTAAACGAAACTGAAATTAAATACCACCTTATGCTGTGGAGTTTATTATCGGAAATTATCAAGTTATCACGGGGTAATTTAACCGGTAAACTCTGTATCGTATATCAACCATGGTAATTTACAAAATTATTTATGTACTGACTAGTTTTGATAAGAAGTCTGTCCATGACCTCGACAGGCACACACATATATGCCCCATACGCCGGTATGGCGCACGAGGCTTTCGTGTGTATTTGGTGCCGATCGGGACAGGGCGAGCTGTGCTCTTGATTGGATTGCATTCATTTCATGCTGTAGTCAGTCCATAACTTGCATAACTTAAGCCATAAAAGTCCATAGCTTGCTTACCTTAACCCTTAATAGCACGTAGCTTGCTTACCTTAACCCTTAATAGTCCGTAACTTGCTAGCTTCCCTTAATCCTTATAAGTTACAACTTAGTTCTCTTAACCCTTAACAGTCTATAACTTACTCATCTCAACCCTGAGCAATCCATAAATTGCTTACCTTAACCCTTAACAGTCCATAACTTGCATAGCTTGACCCTGAACTGTCCATGACTCGCTTACCTTCCCTCTTACTAATCCACAAATTGCATATCTTAACAGTCTCTTCATCGCAATCCTTACTTAACTCTCGAGAATTCGCCTCATGTTTTGTACTATATACAAACTACGATTTGCTAAGATTTAATTGAAAGTATCAAAATGAATCCAAGTGTTCCATATAAGCATTTAAGTGATGATTAATTGATTTGGGATTGCCTCAAAAATTTTTGGCACCTGCATGTAAGAATTTATGCAATTCGAAAATATGGGACCATAATATACTAATCGGCATACTCGATAATTTTCTCTGTTGAGTTAAGAAAAAATCTAGGAGAAATGGCGATGTGAGAATTAATTTTAAGCCCAGGGCGTAGGCCCGAAATGTTTATCCTTGAAAGAAGGAATTTTTCCTCCGTGGAAGCAAGAAAGTGGTCATAAAAAGAAATCAGGGTTTCTCCTTCAGAATGGAAATTATTCCAACAATAAGGCTCGTCTCCCTAAACCTGGACACTGCAAGACAGATTAATTACACGTTTCATCCTCGGATAATTGGGTGTGAATAATTCAGTCAAATATTTGCATAGGTAACGAGGGTTACGAGGGCCGTGGCTCAGCGGGAGATGGCCAATTGCTGGAGATTCTCGAGTTCTGTGCCCGCCATCCAATTATTGCGAGCTCGCTCTACGCGTAAAGCGATCGTCTTGCCCATGCACTCAAAGGCCAAGGGTGCCTTAAGCTACGGCGAGGCTTCCATCAACTCAGAGAATAGCTGGAACTCCATAAATATTCTCCAGGCCATGAGCGCTGCAAGACCTGAATTGAGTCCTGCCAGAGATACCAGCTCCAGGTGGCACTTTAGTTGGGTTATCAAGGTATCCAATCTTACTCTCTCTTCCTCTCTAGCAAACACAATACTGATAAAACATTAAATTCTATTGAATTTCTTGAACGAACATGCAAATGAATGAGAAATTAACCCGAAGTGGCATTAAACTCGAATCGGTTTCCAGGGTATTACACTTAGACTTCTTCTCACTTTCTTGGACTTCCTCTAAATTTCTTGGACTTGACGTGTCGCATCCTAGCTATGCTGTCCATCCGAATAATGTGACTAGCGATGATAGACGACACCCGAGGTGCGATGTTAGGAACCGCGAGCATAATATAGTCGGCAATGTCGAAGATGAACATTCCTACGGCATTGAATTGCAGCTGTTGGTACTGCTGATCATACGAAATAAAAAGCAAACTAAAAAAAAGGAACGGACTGGGCACAAATCTGTGGAGAGTGAAGAATTTGTATAGATTTCCTTATTGTAAATTTCGTCATTGTTGCCTTGTCGTTATTTTAAATTTGAGAGGCAACACAATTTTATTTTCTTGCCTTTTGTTTCGTAACCTGTAATTTATTTTTTTTCTAACCTTGCTTACCGAAATTAATGATTTATTTTCATTCTTAATTAATTAATGCGTACATATTGTTTTTGTTTACAATATTCCTTTCGGTCCTGTGTCGAAGGTTTTTCGTTGACTGGCTACAATAATTCACATTAACTGGAGAAAATGTTGCTGGGCTGCAATATTCATATCAACTGGAGAATTATACTCGTATGTTGCCAAGCTCCTATATTCATTATTCATTCCAGTTGGAGCATATATAAGCTTCCTGGCTCCAATATTCATTTAAGTTGGAGAATTTATGTTGAAATTCTTATAATTTCTGATAGTTTGACTCACGCACGCTCGACAGCGGGTCGGACATTAGCCAGAAGCTTGCGCCACGACGCCCCACAAGAAGCGTGGGGCGCTGCTGGCCTCCTGATGACCTATGTTGCAATTACGAGGAAGGATGGCGAGGAATTTACTTCTTCCAACACCAAGCTGTTTCGTAGGGTTATATTCTATACATTCTTCCTGTATATTAAAGGTTATTATGGTAATAAACAAACGTAGAAGAATAATGTTTTAAAAAAATATACGAACGAGAATCTTAAACAAACTTTCGCAATTCGATTTTATTGGAGTTGAAATCACTGAGCTTCTATGCAGCTGGATAACTCGCGAGTGCATTTCGTAACTAAAAACTCGTTTTGAGGTAAGGACAGTACTATAAAAAATGTACTAAAGGTGCATAGTACAATGCGTTAATAGCAGATTCAAAACCTTCACTTCACTTGCAGTTTATAGCATTTCCCCATAGGCATCACTTCACTTCACTTGCATTTTCCTTTTTATTCCCCCATAGGCCAGAATGCACATGATGATAATAATTTAACCGGAAAGTATAGTACAGAAAGCTACTCGCCTTGATGGCAGGCGGCACGAATACAACGGATAAGATCTAACCTTTGGAATAGGAAGTGATGCTCACAGGCGCATTACGATATGGTCCTTGCTTGCCTGCTCTCATCCGACGGCTTTTAGCTGATCGGTCGTCCGAGAAGAGTATGTGTATGATGCCCCTACAAATGCGAGCGAAATGCGTTTTAAATGAGAGGTTATTCGCAGAGCCGAGCAATACTTAATTTCTGAAGCACTGCTGTCGGATTTCGGTATTTATATTTATTTATTATTTATGTATGAGTCAATCATATGTAAAATTTACCGAAATAAGCACGTTTATATAAAGTGCGAAATAACAGAATTTGATCATTATAATTGTCACTACACCGAGCTCTATCTGGTGAGTACTAGATTTAAATTCAGTGTTTTAACCCCTATAATGCGGAAGATTTTTGAGTAGCTTCCGTGAGAAAAGAAAACATCTGACCAGAATATCCATTTTTCACGAAAAAATAAAATCAATTCAATGAAGACAAAATGAGGTATGAATTCATCGGCTCGGGAAGAAATTACGAAGCAAAAAATTCTGATTTGATAAAAAATGTACGATGAATTTTAGATCTCCTTTCTCACATTGATTTTATGGGACTGTAATTGAGCTAATAGAAAAAGCTAGGAAAATACCTTCGTGTTTTAATGGTCAATGATGATGTACTGACCCTTACATTGCATTCTCTTTATGATGATCAATTTTATTAAAATTACTGTACAGCATGAAAGTTTCCAGGTTAGACCAAACCGATTTTTATTCACGTGGAAAAATCTGGAAGTTTCCTCTTTTGTACACAAATTAATTTTTTTTGAGCTGCCGTGACGTTGTCTTGACCTGTGAGTTCATCTGGCCCTAAATTTAGTACACCACGAAAGTTTGTCCGCGTTAAGTATATTCGAATAATAAATAAATAAGAAAAACCACTAAAAAACCAACGCAGGTTCTTGCAGCGACGCAACAACAAGCACCAGCTTGGCTATCGGATGTGCATGGAGTGTCAAATCGTCTGAACTGTTCTCACAGTCGTTGGCTTTATTCGCTCCATAAAACCAGAGTAAAGCACCGTTCCGATGCTTGGAGATACGCGCTCGTGTGTTGTACTCTTTCTTATGTGACGCTTACGTTAACTTGAAGGATTTGCATCTGTTCAAGTATAGTGATTCCATTTCAAAAAACTCATGATGCACAATAGAATTATTTTATTTCACTAGAACTTCATTGAAAATGTTTCAGGAAAATTAGAATTAAGTCTGTATTAATTGATAATCTTTCATGCAGATGAAAAACTGTGTTCGGCTTTTATTCCTTTAATACAACCTGAAAAATTACTCGCACATATTTGACCTCAATATGGCTTTATTATTTTCCCTGTAATTTTCTGAAAAAATTCAGTTGGTAGATTATACTTTTTCATGAATATGGACTACAATTTCGCCTCTTACCTTTAGTAGTAAAGTCCAGTTTACTGCCCGGAGCCTCCATTCTCATCCGCATAAGCCATTAATTCGTATACCTCAAATCAACGCTCGGCTGCACCTCCAGAGTGTAAATTAAAGGCTGCAAGGCTGGCCCGTGCGCTACATGCTTTCTTAGACCCGACATGCGACCTGTGCTCTGGAAATATTGTTTACGGCTCAAGTTGTCGTACATGGGAATATGTATATTTCATGCTAAGATACGCACATATACGACCTGAATGAACAAGGTAAGGCTTTGCGACTGATTTTGAAATTTTTAATAAGTCTGGCAATGTAGTTCCGAGAGACTGAATATTGCGCCATAGATTCCAGTGTGCGATTTTTGTAATCAGTGTGTGATTGCTTTGATCCAGTGTGTGAATTTTGTCGCTAAATAGTTTGCGTATAGTAATGTTTGTGTACTTTTTGCCTAGTGTATCTTGCCCATGAGTTATGAGTTCATGAAGTCATGAATAAAATTTCAAACATTTTGCGTGACGAAAGTTAATGGCATTGAAGTAATGGCACATACTTCATCAGGGCTTCATTGAAGCCAATCTTGGAATAAGATTCCAGTCTTTGTTTCAGAGTCACCGATGACTTAATTAAATTCCTCTATAAAAATCTTTACCCTTTGACCCTAGATACCTTACGAGCAGACATACTGGCCTTTCTCTTGTCTACTGAAGAAATTTACGAGGATTGAAATAAATCAATGTGTTTGGCCCGCAAAAAATTACGGAAAATAAAACTTGGAAAAGACGTATCACGTGGACACGGCGCGAGATCACAACAGATTTCCAAACTGGAGAGCTCAGTTTGATCTTTAGCTGGGCTCAGGTTGTGCAGCTAAGATTAATGAACGCTTCATGACTCTCCGAATGCCTATCAACGCAACGATTTAATGGAAGCTCAGTGGATTTGATTTCAATTATTTCCATTGCCCCGTAAATGGCAATGACGGGCCAAATCAGCTCTGGGTCAGAGCGTAATAAATTGTTTAGGAGACTTAGTGAATTGCTCGCTGGATAATTTTAATTGGAGTCCCAGTGTTAGTTTCTATCAAGCTCCTTTTACAGCGAATTTATGATTAATTCGTGCTAATTAAACTGCGCCACTGAAATTTAAGTAGGTCTTTTAGAATAGTGGGCTCACACAATTGTGTCGTAGTTTTAATATAACTCATTTCAGTTCTATTCTATTGTTGTTGTTCCCTCTTTTCACTATTTAAAAAAATCGAGTATTTTTTAAGTTCGTAACGACCCTAATTTGTTGTAGTAAATCAGTGTTTTTTTTATTTAATTCCGTTTTATCGCTGGCAATTCGGTTTCATTTAATCATGTATTCTCACTTCTCACTGCCCAACTTCATTCGTTTTCACTTTATACTGCGTAAGATATTTGTTCATACTAGAAGAAAACATCGTAGTGCGTGATCCTGATATATTCAAAATAAGGGTGAATCAATAGACTAACTAACGTGAATCAATTAACTAATTAGCGGTGAATCAATAGACTAAATTACCGTGAGTCCATTGACACCAGAAAACTAATTCTCTCAAACGCTTTTCCATACATGCTATAGTATCTCGGATACGACACTAGGACTAAGTTATCTCTTATCCTAATTAAGCCGCGCCAATCCCCGACTAGCATTCAGAGTAATCTGATACTAGCAGAAGCTGAGTCGAGTCCCGAGCTTGTACATCTTTTTTTCTGCTAGATTGCAATTACTAATGCCAACGATTGTCTTACTCGGACAGCACGATAAACTCGACATCGTCGACCAGGCGTCTTAATCTGCAGGCAGGAAAATTTCAGCCACGGATGAATGGCTTGACTGAATGGAAATTAAACTATTGTTAGGAATATATGGAACTATTGTTATGTTTTATATGCACTATAATGAGGCTGACAGGCGGCAAGAAGTGAAAGTTTTCCTAGTCGATGCGGAGAAATATTTATTCCAATCGATTTTTAGTTTCTTTATGTGCATTCATGTGAATAAATGCACATAAAATTACTTCTTATATATATTTATATTTTTAGTGAGTAGGTATATATAATAAATCACTTGAATTATGTGTTTGAAAAATTATTGCAAGGTCGCAAGCTTGAAAAAATTTCTTCGCGTACTAAAGGCCTGGACAGCAGCCGCTTGTCGAGCGTCAAGGTAGGAATTTAACGAGCGAGTTTTCAGTATTCAACGCCTGTCTTCCCTGAACAAAAAGTCTTTGGTAATTTCGTTATTTATTCTTCATCATTAACATACAACTTGCACCTACAGCCAATGATGTTCTTGAACGGCCAAATAATAAGATTCCTGATGCGTAATTAGAGCAATAAGAATACAATAATATGCAAATTAGACATATCTGAAGACAGTTTAGAATTCGTTTGTCCGCATTATCAATGTATTATTTTTTTGTTAGTGAGCTTGAGTATATTTAAAAATCTAGCAAGGTTTTTTTTTTCAATACTTGAATTGAAATTTGAGTACCCTTTGCACTGTAGATACTAATCAGTATATATCAGAGTTCCTTTTACACCGTATGATATACCAACCAATATGAACTTCAAATGAACTAGTGGCTACCATTTTCAGCCATTTTCCAAATCATCGCTGGATATTTCACCAACAAATTTCAATCACTAACTCTGACGAGAAAGCAGCCGTGAGGAAATTGATTGATTTTGTTCATAAAATTGGTTCTTTTTCTACATTTTTCCAGTCTTTTTTTCAGCTTCATCAATTCTGATCTGGCATCTTGTTATTTGTCATCCGCGGCTTCCGAAGAAGCACCGCCTACGGCCACTTGGACCTCTACTCATTAAACGCTCGTCAGATTATGGCAAGAAAAAATATCTGGACCTTGCGTCAGCGTTTCGGAAATGATGACATTTTTGTAATTTTTGTGCCGCAATAAATAATGGTCATCAACAAGACTAGTAATTTCGTCAATGGAAGGCGAACGAAGATATTGCCATCTCTTCCTGGAGCGAGGATGGCAATTGGAACCTCATCTTCCTGATGTGGTAAATTTTATTTTGTTTGATAACTATTTAATGTGCATTGTAGTTTCCGATGTTTAAATGATCAATTTGGTTATAGACCTTTAAAAATAATGTCACTTTTCAAAACCTTCAATTTAGAACGCGTCTTACCTGCGCACTGTGTGCATTAATTGTTCTCAACCATGACGCAATTTGTCTGCTTCCATAAGTTCATTGGTTCAGCTATGCGTAGAGCTTTATAGCTATGGGTATGGACAGTCGTTTATGGTCTTCTTTCTCAATACGAGCAGCTTACGAAGTATAAAAAGATGAGGAACGACCTCACGTCTGTTCCCTTTTAAGAACGACCATGGCGATGAACTTGAGTGATTTTAAGCTGTCAGGGTAACACCTTGACTCATGTTTTGACCATGCGTGGGCAACTATGATTTAAGAGCAACTCTGACACATGCCGATCCATGTATTAGCCTCCATTGAGACCCGGGCGTGGCAACTTTTTGTAAAAAACTAGTCACATATTCACTACTATCGTAAAATGTTGATTGATCCATGAACCAATTGCCTCCGGTTATTAGTTGAATTGACTGTTTTCATTCAATTCACTTCTACCATTATATATAACATTTTACTTGATTTACTATACGTACAATTTACTTCGACTATTTATTTTTGAGAAGACAATTTTTCAAATATTGTTGTTAATTTTTTTATTTACATATAATATGGTGTTCAAATAAAAAAGTTAGTGTGAAATAAACTTGACTTAGTGCCAAATTCATTCCGATGAAATAATAACGAACATTTTTTTTAACTTGATCCAAAGGTATCATGAATACTCTTCTCTTTAATGACGGAGAAAGCTAGATGAACGGACTGTTAGGCGTTCAGGTGTCCTCCCTCAATGGTGATTTATTTTTCTTATCCACCGTTGAGGCTAAGAGACTCGAGCATTCGCAAGTTGGCCATTACGTGGGCTTTGTGGGAGCTTATATAGAGAGCTTTTAGGTTCTGGTGATCTCTTCATGAATGCTGTTTGCTAGCCTTTAAGAACTATTTCAAGACAAAGAAAAAATGCTTTACTCTCAGACATAGCCGCTGCATTGTCGGAGGATCAATTTGAGATTTAAATTTCAAATTGAGTTTTTTTTAATTGATTTAAATAGAGTTGAGAAATGCGACGAACAAAATAACCAACAAATGGAGCTTATCAAATTGTTTGCAAACTTACTAGTTGATTTATAACAAAATTTTTTAACTTGTAAGTTCATGATACGAGTATAGTGCGAATAGATGAACGTGAATATCTGTTGAAACCGATTAATATCCGACATTGAATCATTAATTTTAAGTAGGCTATTCAGCTGTTTTCTGAAAATTAAAGCTCGTGTGAGGGAACGCTATGAAAGTTTACTTTATTTAATGAAAAGTTGAATAGATTAACATTTAAATTTCTTTGTGCGCTCGCCTCTTCTTCCATTGGTAATAAATTTGGCGATTGAATGTATAGTTAGGGAGTTTTTTGTGTGGAACTGAGATAAATCAGTTCATCGTCGCTGACTCAGATGATGGATGCTTGTTTCATCGCGCTTGAAATTGTTTTCGTTATGAATGATAGGGACTTTGATGAGAACAGTTTGAGCATTTTAACACGGGTACATAACTCGTCTTCCATGTTATTCATTTAAAAGTGCCTAATAAGAGAGGTATAAGAGTGCCTCGATCTCGTATTCGTTCCTAAGTACCTAGTCACGATAATAAACATCTAATAATGTAATTCTTCCTTGTATAAAGAATTTTCGGTCGTTAGGGCCTAACTGAAGAGGTATTTACTCATTTCTACAAGTCCTGGAGCGACCATCAAAGACTATATCGTCACAAGATTTAAACCTCAACCTACACGTCCTCGTATATAACGGCGGATTATTTATCACTGGCAGGATACGCAGTGTGTGCCTTACGTCGTTCAAAAGCTGCAGTTTTTCTGACCAATCGTCACCTCTTTTAAGTTCTTTAAAGTTGGTGATAATCGTAGAAGATATTTAGTGTTCATTGCAATACACTTTTGAAGTCGCACCAGTAAAGCTGAGTCGCGCTTTTCTTCTTTAAGCTTTATTGATCATAAAGTTCAACTTGACGACTCGATATCTTGTCTAGTTTACTACCTCTGACAGCAGGCAGTAAGAATGTAGCCTTTGTTGATAGTCTCGTGGATGGCCGATTTCTTCAGCGATTAGGAAATTCAAGTGCGTTTAGCCAGAATATTGGGCTGTTTTTTTCTTTCCAGGCGTCAATCTTATGCACTGCTCGGTTCATGACGCTTAGATTTATTTTAAAAGTTCATAAAAGTAATTAAGCTATTTTGTTATATAACAAATCTTTATTAGAACAAATAATAGCTGCCATGAAAAATGTGAAAATTTACTCTTTATTTGACGTCGATCAAAAATTTACTTACTTTGCATATTGAAATTAAGAAAGAGTGGAGGTTTTAGAGGGAGGCGACCAAAAGTCAGCTCTCTGTTGATGACAGTTGATGTTCTACGACTAAAAGAAAGTCAGCTTTAAGTGAAAGTTAAAATGTTGATTTTCTGAAGCGACAAACTTCCAGTTGCAGCCTAACGCCATCATGCCATTTTCTGTTCTGTTTACAATAAACTGTGAATAAAATCATTAAGATGTGCGAACAAAATAAAAAATATAACTCAGTACTCACATCAGTGAGTGACAGAGAGCGCATTTTCTCGTCGACGAAAACTTGAGGTCACGGACGGACAGACAGACAGACAGACGGACATGGCGAGCACAATAGTGCATTTTTTCCATAAATGAGAAAATGCGCTAAAAATATGAATTGCTTTACTCAATTAGCTTGTTTTACGAGAAAAGCGCCATTTCGTTTCATCTGGAAGATACTATTATCTATTCGTTACTATATTATACTGTTATCTTTTATCAGAAATTTCGGACAGAAGCGCACATAAACTGCTTCAGAATGCCAGCTCAACAAATCCCTATGGTCGAAATTTTCAAATGGCACCATGAAATCGATTATTAGAATTCTTATAGAATGACTCGCTCTTCCTGGGGAAAACTCCAAGAATTGAGGGAAAAAATAAATAACGCGACCGAATTGATGAAAACGATAAAAAATCAAATGACAAAATGTTTAAAAATCAAAGGCACAAAAAATTAATAGTCGCAATTGCCGCTTTTTTAGTCTGAAGAATACGAGAGCCTGGGAATACGAACTCCTACAGTGTCATATGTTACTGCTATCGAAATCTCTTTCAAATGTTTTTTGTACATTTTAAGTTATCTTGAACATGAAATCGATTCTAGAGTTGGATGGAAAATTTCATTTTACATTAAATCGAAATAGTGTCGAGTTTCCTAATATGTACATGGTATGTGTTCGTCGCCAAAATTTTACGAGTTAAGTGTGGATTCTGTTCTCGATTAGTATCTTAATATGTTACATAAATTGTTCTTTACGTTTTATTATCTATATATCTATATTACGTTATATTATCTATATAAATCACGTTATATTATCTACAAAAATGCCGCTGGGGAAGAAATTATTTGTCTTCTGCATGCAATGGCCTACAGCACAGAATAGCAAGCGTGTAATGTAGTCCAGATAAATCATGTTGGCCTGGCAATAGGTTCATGTACTGTCGTAATTAAATACGAAATATTAACTCGAATGAGACTCCCGAGTCTACAGTGCTTCGTATACAAGCTACCACACAAGCGTCGGGCCACGCCTCACCGAGCCATTGTTCACTCAATATGCTGATTTAAATAAAAAATAGAAAAATTATAAAAAAAGAAAAAAAAGAAAAAAAAGAATAGAAAAGAAAAGAAAAGAATAGAAAAAAATAAAAAATAAATTTAAATAGAAAGTACTGCGCATTCCTTCTGAGATGATATTAAATGTCAAGTTTAATAATTTGTAATTAATTCGAGAACACTAAATTAATTCATATAAATGAACGAATAATTAATTTGATTCAGACTTTAATTTCCTATCGTTGTTTAATTAAATAAACATATCGTAAAGGGTGTTGATGTTAATTGTTCTCTACTCACTTAATTAACTGTTCTGTTATTATAAATACGATATATTTAACAAATTTTCATGCATTTTTTGCATTTCTTACTACACTGCCAGGAGAGTGGATAAGTTATTATGGAAATTAACCGCAAGAAAAGCATAATGCATAAGCATCATAGATTAAAAGGCTCTTAATTTTACAACATAGTTACAACGATATCCCGGAAGTTGAAGCGTATACCTAAGATCCGTAACTGAGACCCGTACCTGCACACTAGCAACCATGAGCATGCCCACCATTGATCAGTTCATGGTGATTGTATTGTACGGCGTCGTACTTGTTATTCAAATCAAAGAGCCCAGAACTGAGGTTACGCTTGTAAATTCCTTACAAAGCCTTCTTGTGTCGCGAGTGTCGCGCGCAAGAACAGGGCAAAACTTGCCTTGAAGAACATTTCACTGTGTTAGAAATCCAGAGCTTATGTGTAAATGTTTATTAATAATCAAATTCAATCAATTTTTCAAAGATAAATCACGTAGGTTACTGAACTTAAATTTTCAGTCATATTTGTCTTCTGAAATCCTTAATTTCCATGCTCAATCCTCATGACTGTATGATATATAATTTTCATATATGAAATTATTGCTATCATTTGAAATAGCACACTTTTGTGTTGTGCATGAAAATTTCTGGAATGAATGTGAAACTTTATACGAATAATAGAATAAAATTTGCCATAATCATGACTGATAGAAGAAAACAAATGGACCCAAGGCAATAATTAAATTTTAAAACAGATCTGGGTGTAAAAACCTTCACTGGCAGTCGTGTGCTGCACCTGTTGTGTATAAATCGTCAAACAAGCGTAAAGTTATTTTTCGGTATTATTTCATTCAAGTTTATATTATTCATACTCCCCACAAAAAAGTTTGCTTTGAGTCCGAAAGGTAAGCAGTCATTATTCATTATAATTTAATTATTTTAGTTTACTCAGCTTTATTTCCGAGTTAAAATCAAGGCTAATTTTTTGCATCAGTTTACATCGGCGTTTCACTAACGGAATCTCAACGAAATTCTTGAGAGTTATCCATGTGGGTTCAGAACTGACAAAAATTTCGATGAGATGGTCCGCTTCCTGCTTGAGAACCTCTCGACAACTCCTCAATCAATCTCCCTTGATGCCGCCTCGAAGGTAGGCAGACTAGATGCCTCTAAAACGTCGCAATAATTCTGTAGGTCATGAGAAAGTTATTAGGCTGGCCAGCGACCACACCCTCCATGCCAGAGACGTGGCCGAGAGCAAGCCCCATGAAAATTCTCTGCATATTTAAGTCTGTATGATATGATTTGTGATTAATAAGTCGTCATTAAATATGAGTCGTAGAGGCGAATGGTATGCGTCGTCTGCATTTAAAAAGATTTGTGCACATGGAGCTCCTTTGAACTAAGATGCAAACATTGTTCGTAATAAATAAATTTTTGTTGATGCCACGTTATATTTTGGAAAAATGTGTTAAATAATTTTAAATTGCAAAAAATTTTAATGAAAAGCAAACTTAAATTTATGACTAGAAATATTTTTACTTTTTATTTATTTATTATGTTCTTATTTCCGCACCAAAAACGCACGTTCATCATTCTTAAAACAGTTATGCAGTCAGCCACATCATCAAAAATTTTCTTGGCTCTTACATGGGCTGCTGCTCCAGGCAAACTACCCAGGAATTCACAATGCCCAACACACCAGAGAGACGGAGTAGGAAACTGTGAAGCGTTTCTTTATCACCAATTAGTTCCAGAGGGATTTTTTGCCGTGCATTTTTCCAATACAGAGCGCGGCGTTGAAGCTTCTAGAGCGCCGCACTCTCAACTTTAGCTGAGCTTGCGGGCTGCGGAACAGCAGACACGGCGCTTGACTGAAGTTCACCCTTGAGCGCGCTGCGCGATCGGTGCAGATTCAAGCTAGTCTTTTGTTGCCAGATGAAAGATTTGTCCAGGGCAATGATTGGGCACTTTTAGGAACAGAGATTGACAGAGTTGGAGATCATAAGTCCATTGAGTTCTCATCAAAGAACCTGATTTAAAACCGGTCTACTATCATGAATTACGACTCTAAAATATGAAATTCAAATCTCAGCCTCTGTGCCGCTCATAATCAGCTACGGTAGTGATTTTTTTAATGTAGAGTTATTAAAGAGTTATATATTTATCTATATTTTTTAAACGGATTCTTACGATCTTTTTATGTACGTGACTGTGCAAACCTTTACTAAACTTAAATTAACATTTTTAGCTTTAAAGCAGTCGCTGTAAGTAAGATCTGCATATGTATTTTAATAATGACAGTGCATGAATTTTCAAAATAAAGTTTTATCATTCTTAGAAATGAATGAATATCATGCGGTAGCAATTAGGTCTTAGGAGGGCATGTGTTTAAGATCCCCAATAAATAAATCAATATGACTCGTATAACATAACATAGTGATGTCGGCGCTAAAGGGTAGGCCTGATGTGGCCTTTCGCCGATTCTTGAACTTTTCGTGACTTGTTCACAGAAGATCTAAAATCGTGTCACTTGACCAGATCTTTTCAGGACTGACTATAGTTTAAAATTTAGCTACTAGCTATAGACTTCCACCGGGTTCGATATGATGCTAGGCATTTCAAGTCTGAACATTTATTTTCCATAGCTGTATCTAGTCTGTTCTTGAACGCGTTCATACTCGGAGCGCCAACGATGTCATCGGGGAGGCTGTTCCACATGTCGGTGATTCGAAGTATACAATATTTTAGGTGCTTGAGAAGTCAGAATGATCTGTCAGAATACTCCAAACTAGAAATTCTATAGACCTCAAGAAGCTCGGCGATGATATTTTTCGTCCGAATGAGATAATAAATAGTGCACCTTCTATTTACATGGTAGTCCATGCTAAGTCCTGACCGTTCAGTTAGCTCCTTCAAAAGGCTTCGTTCTGTCAAACCAGAAGCGGCAATAATACCAGGCTGTAACCCGGTTCTAGGCCCTCGTCCTGAAACTAAAGTGACTGAAAATTACAGGTCGGGAATGGCCTGTATTTATGAAGAAGTATTTTGACGGCTCTTCTTGAGAGACGTTTTGCGTTTAAAAGTCCATCTCTGGTGCAGGCGTAACGGCTTCATTTGTACCGTGTTAATATTTGTTGTGGAAAGTGTGCTTTACAAACGACGTTCGAAGAGATCTCTTATTCTGGTGAAGAATACGGTAGCCACTGATTCTTTTACCTGTCATAATGATGTCACTTTTTTAACTCTGTGTCTATTAAAAACCTTTTAAAACTCGTTAGATAACTCACACTTTCGATTTGTGAGTATAAATCGTTTTATATATTGATCCATACGGGTATAATATTGGTACTAGATCTGTATGATGTACATCCTGATTCATGCTGTGATATAAAACAAGTTGTGAAGTCATTATTCGCCCGATAGCTCACACATAGGAGCGAGTAGTAAATTTTACGTTGAAAGTATCAAACTAATCTATGTTGAATTTACGCATTGATAAATTGATATCTGTAACTTGCTGGAAGCTTTGGCTTGCTTTGATTTCAAATATCCTTGTTTAATTCGCTGCCAAAGTTGCTGGCGTGGTCGAAGATTATTTATGCCATGAAGGGATTAAATCCATGAGATGGGATCTGCAGCTCATGCCAGGAAATGTGATGTGTACCTACCGATAAATTTACTTCAGGGACGACCGAGTTGCTCGATGGAATGACATTCATGACCCAGCGGGATGGATAATGTCAAGGCTTCAAAAATATGTCATTTATGTCGACACTGACCGGCCTGGAATGGACTCTACTTTAGGCCGTGTGACTAATTGTATTCATATTAATTGTACGGTATTCGTCTATTTATTATATATTTAATTCATCTAGAGCACCTGCACTCCTGTATGTTCTAACCAGGACCGTCAATTACATTTGGTCTGAAGAATAAGTCATTCATACTCTAATTATTATAATATACCTAATTCAAAATTATCTTTTCTGATTGGATCTGTAGAAAGTTGAAATGAAATTGTCGTGCTCCATGTTAATTTATTTTAATCTATTTCTATGAAGTTCTGAAGTTATAGTGGCTATAAATCTGCTCTTTTCAGTAATTCGTTTTAGATTAATTCATATATTACAAGTTCTATATCCTCGTTTTATAATTTACCACTGATAAAATTTCGTTATTGTTTCATAACCTGTTGATGAAACCACTTGAGAGCAACTACATTTGATATGCTATCAACATTATCATCGGATTGTTAGCAAATAATCTCCTTTGCTTTACTTGTCTTACAGTTTATAACTCGTTTGATATATTATTTTGCTCAATGGTAAAAATGATGGCGTAGTCTATGAACAAGTTTTGACAAATTTAGAAATGCAATGTGTGAACATTACTAAATGTAATGTTCACTCACTCAATGTGATGAACGTCACTAAATGTAATGTCCGTTCAAAATCAATTGTAATGAAAAGTTCCACTTCCCATAAATTTGATTGCAATGAAAAGTTCCGCTTCGAATAAATTTGATATCAGTTATTGTCCATGAGTATTGTGAGTACACAGAATAAGCTGAAAGGCCACATAATCGGAATTCGTGGGTCATCAAATATTAAAGTGATAAAATTCAGGTAATCATAAACGTAAGCTCAATATTTATTATCAATGAGAATGCTTGAAAAATTCAATGTCTTTTATATTAAAGTGTTTTGGTAACTAGCTTCATCATTTGTTTAAAAATTCATAACGTATTATCAAGAAAAAAAAATAAAACTAGATAAAAAAAGACTCACGCTTAAATTGACCAACAAAAGGCGAAGCAACATGAAAACTTCAAATATTAACCATTTCAATGAATAAAAAATATGAGCAGTGTTTCAGCTCATGCAGGCGTAGTGCCAACTAACTACTTAAATGATTAATAGAAGTAATTACGTAATAACAATAGCGAACTATTAACATGAATTCATTTTAACGACGATTTACTGTTTATTTTGAGCGATTCAAAGTTCGATGATGCGATGCGACGGCAGAGATTAAATTGTGCTGGAAGATTTAGTTAAGGAGCAAAATTTATTGAAATTCATTTCCCAGGATACCAAGATTAATTAAAATTCATTTCCCGCAATAGCAAGATTTATTGAAATTCATTTCCCGCCATAGCAAGATTTATTGAAATTCATTTCCTGCCATAGCAGGATTAATTGAAATTCATTTCCCGTCATAGCAAAATTTATTGAAATTCATTTCCCGTCATAGCAAGATTTATGAAATTTATTCCCACCATCTTCAACCAATCAACTCAGCGATCATAAACCAAAAGCCATTATGATGCTGATAATATTTGCACAGAAAAACTGTTTAATCACTATCCTCAAATTGTGCTGGAAGATTTAGTTAAGGAGCAAAATTTATTGAAATTCATTTCCCGCCATAGCAAGATTTATTGAAATTCCTTTCCCGCCATAGCAAAATTTATTGAAATTTATTTCCCGCCATAGCAAGAATAATTGAAATTTATTTCCCGCCGTAGCAAGACTTATTGAAGTTCATTCCACCATCGTCAATCAATCAACACATCGATCATAAACCAAAAGCCATTATGATGCTGATAATATTTGCACAGAAAAACTGTTTAATCACTATCCTCGTTCAGTTATTATTTATCTCGTATGATTTATTTTACATTACTCTCTAAATTTTACTGCAAATGATCAAATCACGTTCATTTCGTTCAATTAGATTATTTTCGAGCAAGAATCGTCAAGCATCGTTGTGAAGGCTCTGGCGTTGCGTATATGTAACGCCTGAACATTCTTCAGCTATCGAGCTGTCAGAAATCAACGGCAAACTTGGCTGTTTCATCGTCTAATTACGTGCATTTGAAGCACCGCCATGAGAAGGCTGACCACATATATGCCCGCATTTTCTTACTTTCCTGCCGTCTGTTGCTGTTTTCGCCTGTATAGGAAGCGTCGAAATCCTGTTGAATTATCCTGTATTATTTAGAAAATGTTTGCCGTTGAATAACGAGAGCTCGAGGCCTTGGTGAGTTCCTTGATTTTAATCGCGGTAAATGAAGTGTTTATGTGCGCCTCAAATTGCTGACCTGTTCGTCATCCTCTCACGCCATCGCCCCAAAAAACGCCGAAAAATTCGTTTTTTATCGATGCTCGTTAGCTCGCATTTCGGGCCACTAAAACCTTGATATTTTGTAACTTTCATCTAAGTTCATAGTCTTTTGTTGAAAAGGGACGTGTACACATTCCCTTTTTTGCAAGGCGAATTCTGCTGGACAATGTTTGTACTGCCATCGATGTCCAAGACACTATTATACTGATGCTGAATTATGAATCAAATCTATATATTCTGATTACAACAAGTAAAAATTGAAGATAAAATCCCAAGAACGCACGGGGATTTCAGAATCACTGTCGAAAACTACTTTCAGCGCTAAGTTTCTTATAAAAAAAAGTAGTTCGTATATTTTTTGCTATCTATGACCATGACACGGCATAAAGTCGCCGAAATATCTAAATTTTATTCATCCGGTCCATTCTCCGTATTTATGCCTCATTTCTTTAGAAGAAATAGCACCCTTAACGTTTTAAAGAGCCTGAAATTATTATAGAGACGCGCACAATGAGCAACAGACGTGCTTCATAAGCGGCTCATTAAAATTCGTGCTCAGATGTTATCAACATTCCTTGTGATCCCGCCTGGCCTCTGATGCTATGATGTTTATTAGCCTCACGCGCCTTGCGATGCTCGGCGCTGTGATGTTCAGCCTCACGCGCCTTGCGATGCTCGGCGCTGTGATGTTC
>NW_025933330.1:20319-33222 GCF_000764305.2 Hyalella azteca
CGTAATATTATTGCATAGACAGCTGTAGCTGTCTCTTATACACATCTAGATGTGTATAAGAGACAGGCGCTGTGATGTTCAGCCTCACGCGCCTTGCGATGCTCGGCGCTGTGATGTTCAGCCTCACGTGCCTTGTGATGCTCGGCGCTGTGATGTTCAGCCTCATGGGCCTTGCGATGCTCGGCGCTGTGATGTTCAGCCTCACGCGCCTTAATTGTGATGCCTCATAATACAGTGTCTCACTTTAATTTTCTTTATCCACGCGTCTTGATGTTGGACGCTGTAATATGCAGTCTCGTACAACTCTTGATGTTGGAGGCTGTAATGTGCATTCTCGTATGCGTTTTGATGTTGAACGCTGTAATATGCAGTATCATATGCTTTTCGATGTTGGGAGCAGTTACATCTTGTACGCGTCGTCTTGTACGCGTCTTGATGATGTGATATGTACTGACTATTGAACAAAAGTTAATTAAACTCGCCTCTGGCGGCTAACTAAAAAGATATGCATTGTTTTGAGAAGGTGCATGTGATTGAGCAATGCAAGAAGTTTTTGGGTAATGAGAGACCGTTTAATGCTATGGTACACTTATCAAGTTTTGCATGGTTATTATTGAACGGACGTTGAAGATAGAGCGCGACATAACATGTTCTTGCACGATATGTCAAAGATAGAGTGCGAAATAAGCAGGGTTGGCAATGATTAAATCAAAATGATTAAATCATGTGAATAAATCACTTGATTTTTTTATAAAAAAATCATGATTTTTTTGATTTTTTCGATTTTTTTTATTTTTTCATATATTTAAAAATATTGAGTGGCAGTCTTTAATTTATATTGAGGTATTGTTATTCATGCTTTAGTATAAATGTACTATGAATGACAANTGCAAAATAAGATGTTCTTGCATGATATGTCGAAGATACTGTAGAGTGCGAAATAAGATGTTCTTGCATGATATTCGCTGCCAGACTTCGGCTGCTTGAATGAATGAACACTGAAGTCAAGTGTAGCAGGCGATCGTATAGTCACCGCAGTGTGAACTGCGGTCTGAGGAGACTAGACAATTTATTTACTATTTTCTGTGTCTCCTGATGCTTCAATGAGCGGCTTCACTTCACGAGCTTCATGATATTCTTCCCTTCACGATTTGCTTCACTTCATGACATGCTTCCCTTCATGATCTGCTTCACTTCATGACATGCTTCACTTCAGGATCTGCTTCACTTCACGATCTGCTTCACTTCACGACATGCTTCCCTTCATGATCTGCTCTACTTCATGACATGCTTCCCTTCACGAGCTGCTTCACTTCATCAACCGCTGCCTCTGTTCGCTAGAATTTGTTCACCGTGTTTTGGACAAGGCGATGGGCGCTCAGCTGTGCTTTCTGACTCCAGGTAAAATAAAGCCCTGAACTCTCGTCTGTCACCGCCGTTGGTCAGTAAATATTTATTCTATTAATTAAATTCCATGCTGCACATTACTTTTAATATTTTTTCAGTTAGTTGCTACTTAGTTGATAGTTTTAAAAATTATTGGTTTACCGAAAAACTTTGTGGCAAATTTTTCGCTTTGATTATATGGGCTTTGTTTTGTATTTCTGCCAAGTTAATGAGCAATTTGGTGTGCAATTCCGCAAAACTGAAGCCTTTCATCATAAAAATCTCGATCTTAGTGAAAAAAGCTCTGCACTGACTCATCCCTGTAGCAGTTTCCTCTTCCTCCTCCCACTGACCACACGGTCTTTACTGGCCCACGCACCGCACCGCTAAACCAAATCTCAGGCCATTCAGTTAATAGAGATACATCGGTGTCCGTGGGTAGGCTCTGTTGCAGGCGTTGCTGAAGAGCTTTAGATGAAGTACTCGTTCCGTCATCTTGGATGCTCACTGAACCGATAGACATCTGTTATGTTTCTGTCATAGCGCAAATTTGCTTGGCTGAGCTTCTGGCAAATGCGTGCTGTGAATACGCGATGTGTGCGTAATTTATTATCTTCTGAGCACTGAGCTCTCCAGGGTCCATGGCGTCTTTGTTTCAGAAGCCAATTAAATATTTGATGTTATACATTGTATTTATTAGGATTTGTGCAGTTGTGAAACTTTTTCCAAGTCATTTACATGGGACATACATTTTGAGTTTTGGCATTTCGACTGCGAAATTCATGCGCATAAAGCAAATGAACAATTGATCGGTAAAATTCTTTGAAGATCGAAACAATTATCTCTAACACTGAAAAATTATTAGAAATAATAATTCCCAATTCTTAATATTGATGCCACTTGGATAGCAGGTTGAGTAGAGAAGTAAATTGTTATTTGCCTTCAACAATAATTCAAAATCAAAGAAGTAACAATGATCAAGGAACACAAGCCTGGCGTGTCGGGAAGCCATTGCAGATAACAATCGTACTTCGCGGCAGTCGCCACCTCATCAGCAGCAGCCCGCATCTCTACTTTGCCTTCTCGACACTGCTATTTAAATCCATCTGCTCATGCCCATAATAGCATGGCATGACTGTTTATTTCTACGTCAGTACGTCTGGCCATTTCTACGTCAGTACGTCTGGCCAAGAAATTCTTATCTCGCACTCGTGTAATTCCAGTCAAGACAGCCACTTTTTTTAGCCTCGACTGCCGAAGACGGAAATACTGCTGTTGCATTGGCAGAAATAGGCTTGCGCGTCTACATTTTTCTTTATTCTTTCTTAATAAGTAGCTAGACGTTAGTCGCAAGTATTTTATACGTAATATTATTGCATAGACAGCTATAGGCTTCAGAGTACATAGGAAAGTATTTTTGGTTGAAAGCTTGAGCGACGCTTTTTCACGAAGGTCTCGTCTATATTGATCGTCGGTAGTCCACGCCTATATTATTGGCGTATTAAACTCAACGCAATTCCTATCCATATGAATAAAACGAATTAATGGCCTCTCTTTCGCATGGACGACTGCATTAAATCGTGGGCGATTTTTCGTTTTACTTTATTATTTTCTCCAATTTGGAGACTCTGCTTTTTTGATTTTGGAATAGTTTCATAATAGTTTTTAGAATAAGGATAGTAAGAAATTTTTTCAGATCTATTACTTGACTTGATAAATATTTTATGAATTTAATCCTTTATCGGCCGGAAATTCAATGCTGAAAATAGGAACGAATTTCCAAGTCATTCATGCTGCAAAACACCAAAATGCTTTTATAAACCATTCCTATTTTGGTATAATCAATGCCAGTCCAATATTCTAAAAATAAATGCAATTGTCTTAAACGTACATATTTCGATGTCCATTTGTGTGTTCTCCGTTCACAATATGCCTGCGAGTCAATCGACCCATGAATTGCAATAAATCTTTTTCATGATTAACAAATTCTTCTTAGGAACTGTTTCTTGAGATGGCGTGTAAGAGAAGTTCTAGAGATTTGAGAAAGATATCGATGCACTTCTTGAGCTCATGTAGGTCATCCTGACCCAGTCTGGCCCGGCAAAATGGCGTATCAGTGCTACATGCATAAAGTTTGTAACTATTTGGACATAGTAACCCATTCTTTTCTCTGATTGTAGTCTTGATCACCCATTGAGCTGCAGTGAGTTCTTATGAGCCTGCGCTGGAAACTGTATTCTACAGCCTGTAATTTCCAGCTCCCAATGTCATACATTGTAACGCTGTGCCAATTGTCGAGCTGTGCCACCAACATACATCGACCCAATACGGATTAAATTGTGATTATAACTCCTGAAATATGGAGGGTCTCGCTAGGATTTGCCCGTTCAAGTTATGTATACGGGGTGATTTACTGGTTTATGAGAAAATAGTATATATGTATCTTCTTGTTGGGAATTTAAATTTGTGATTAAGTTTCTTATTACCATTTCATTATATTTCACTGAGGCTTGTTCGAAATACTCTAGGGGCAAATACATAATTTCCAAGTCTCTTCTCAAAGTGCACTTCTTGAATTCGAAAGTTTTTGTTCATGGATATTGATCCGCTCCGCCATTTGCAGTAATATAGATTGTGAAAGGGATCTAATAAATTATCAAGCTTATTTCTACTTAATTTTCAATCGCAATACAAATAGTATTCTTTGTAGCATAAATTATAGTATAAGGTTCAGATCTATTTAATAAGAACTACCGTCGTTTTGATGAAGCCTGTCCGACCGAGCGCTCCCCATGATTTTCTTCAATCGAACCTGTCTTTATTTTCCACGTAAGATGATTTGTATTGCATTAAATGAAGTTAACCCGCGTAAAAAATGAAGTAATATAAACAAAAACTGCATTTGTTCCTTCATGATTATATAGTTAGCCTCCAGAAATAATGGGCTTTACGACGTCTCATTTGGTACCGGAACGAGTTCGTTGCGCGCTATGAAATTGCCCTGAGTTTAACCGGCAACTCTAATATTTTCGGTCGGTTTAGGGTTAAGGTATGATTACCATGCATTGAGTTCCTCCTGAGGATATAAAGACATAATCTGTCTGAGTAATGATCCGGGAGCATGTGTGGCATTGCCAGCGGCCGAGTGCGATGCCTGTGTGCTATTATTCAGCTTGAGTTTTGTATTGTCTGAATTAAGACGATTACTTCACTTCTTAACCTGAATATTGTGATCATTCTTCTACTAAAGCCTCCTGGTAAATGTTTTTGTCAGCTACATTTATTGCTTTATCAACGGTATGAGTACGCTACTTGAAATTTTAAAAGATTATTGTCCTCTGTAATCCTCACATGCAAGTATCGTACAAGATTAAATAAATTGAATAACTATTAATGTAAATGGAGACATTTTAATCCCATTAACCAAAATCAGAGTATTGTAACTCGAAATCGTACAGTACGAGGAATAGCAAAAAATAATAAATTTGTACTCACGAAGCAAATGACGTTCACGTTCATTCCCGGAATGTAGCTTGCTCATCAAACTCACCTGGAACGTGACATGAAACTGTTATTAAATCATTGGTCATAATTGTATCATTCCACTACATATTTACATAAAATCACTCCTAACCGAAAGAAGTTTTTATTGAGCCCATTTTCATTGGTGCAGAAATAGGCTTAATTTCCATCAAAACCTGAATGTAATTTTGATTACTGTTTTCGCCAAGCATCAGTAATAATATTATATGCACTTTTAGAAAAAAACGGTCATACTGGCATTCTATATAGTGGCCGGTCACCCCTTGAAAATAAACTGATTCGCCGTTTTTATCCGATATTTTACGGAGTTCTAGTGTTAAATTAGAATAAAAACGGCGACATTGTGTTTCTTTTCACGTGCCCACCGGCCACTGAAACACCGGTAATACCGTTAACGGTAATTCTTCTAACAGTGTAAGAGCTTAATTGGTAAACTATAGGCATGAACGAACATGGAATATGAACGCGGCCGACGAGCGAGTTGTCGACACTCACGTATAACTTTGTTCCATATCATGCAAACTCCATTACATTAGTGAGTAATGTAAAACTTGGCCTGTATTGTTAATTTTTTCATGGATTTTATTGTTCTTACCTAGGAAAGTTTGCGCGAGTGATAATGAGCTTAATGAAAATTCTTGCTAATAAATGTGTTCCCATTTGAAGCCATTTTTTTCTCAATGGGAAGTCGGAGTTTCATTGAGTTTGAATGAAAGCGCGGTTTCCTTTTAATTGACCCAAATTTTATTATTAGATATATGTGCATATGTGTTTTAAGTATATTAATTCATCTATTTACTTTCGAAATGCAACTGCAGACTATTCATGATGTTCAAATTAAATTAAAATATATAATTCCCGACGTATTGTTTCCCAATACAAATACATTCCAACGCAAAAGAATTAATGACGTGGTGTTGTTAAACGCTAAAATTATTTACTAATAACTTTGATATCGGTTAGAGACTTCTAACACTTAGAAATGCCTGATAACCAAACTGGTTTTCCGAAGATTCACCAAATTCAGTCATGAAGCGAGCTAAAGTAATTGCAATTCATTATAGATTATAAACGGTGTACTATTAGATGAAGATCATAAATCGATTAATGAGAGACCCAAACAATTGTTATAAAAGCCAGCGCATGAACGTAGTTCATTCTCGGCCCTAACCGTGCCAACAATATCTCCTTAATATCAAAGTCTTGAACATTTGCAACAAGTATAAGTCTCAGGTTTAATGACGAGATAAGCGCCCCAGCGTGCAGCAGCAATGATGCTGCTTCTGCGCCGAGTGCCGTTTATATAGGGAATTTGTTGGTAACCGGAGGACCGTTTAAGCTTCATAAATCCTTTGTTGTGATCGGAATTAAGAAGTCCCATTATTGAAAAAATTAGAGTTTAATTAACTAATCATAATGTAACTAATAACTAGTAATTAGTATTAGTAATTAATAAGAAAATTAACTAATCATAGACATAAAAAATTGTAAATTCAATTTAACTAACTATAACTATAGCTGTTGTAATGTTGTAAAACCTCAATTGATGAAATTATGATCGCTTAAACATTCAATCAAAGATACTCACTATATAACAAAGACCCGGTAACAGCTAGCAACTACCGCAACCGACGTCATGCAGTCTGAATAATTTTGTAACGTTACAATCGTAACGCGTGTAATAAATTTGCACCTATGCAGTTCGACCGTATTTAAGCAGCCTTAAATTGGAGTTAAATAGCTCGAAATGGACGAATTGATATGAAAAGCGGTCATTCGGCTGAAGAAGATTGACCATGCGACAGGCGCAACAAAATGAATTGTGTCTGATCTAATTCTGCAATTTGTAACAGGCTTCCGTTTTTAGCGCATTTTCTCATTTATGAAAAAAATGCACTATTGTGCTCGCCATGTCCGTCTGTCCGTCCGTCTGTCTGTCCGTCTGTGACTTCATGTTTTCGTCGACGAGAAAATGCGCTTTCTTTCACTCACTGCAGTGTCTGTGAGTACTGAGTTATATTTTTTTTGTCTCTGTGTTCCGAGATTATTATTTCTCTGGAATAATTACTTCCGTTGCTGAGCGGAAATTATCTTCATAAACTACACGAGCCTAATAAACTGTTGGATAACTGTTTCTGTTTACGGCTTCCTCCATTTGTTAATTACTGAAAAAAGGTTTCTGAATGATCCCTTTTGATATAACTTTGAGAACGCGTAAATTCTCAATACCATTAAGAAATATGAGCGTTAAATGCAGCAGGCAGCCAGCCTCATCGCCCGGGGAGCAGTTTTTAGTGTGAGAAATGTCTTCTCTTTGTCGTCGTGATGGCTTTAATAAATCTCAGCGGCAGAGACGACATGCCCTCGCATCGGGCGGTGTTTGTAGTCCCAATAAAGCCTGCATGAAGCGCAACGAGACTCTCCTAAAAACTAGAAAATCTTCCCTGGCCTATATATATTGTTCAAGTTCATTCTTTTTATTGGACTGGTCACTTGAAATTATAATAGGCGTATTTCCGCGATAAGTTCGATCGCATTTTCAGTCAGAGTAGACAGCAATAATTTGTACGGTTATTATTTCTTCATTCGTTGAAATGTTTTGTGAAAGCTGCAGTAGCCTGAGAATTAATCTAAAACGGAAATAAAGAATTAATTAAAATAAATAAAGATTGTAAATGAGCCATTGTAGCCACAAAAACCGTGTAGTCCGATTCCGTATCATATGTTCTTATCGCTATCGTCATGTACATATCAGGACTCCCCAACAGACCGAAATAAAAATTCTTTCTAATCATTTTACAGCCGCAATAACTAAGATTTAATCCTTTTAAGCACGTGGCGGATTTAATTTCACGTAACCGATGAAAATCGACCGACCAATCTAAGTCTCATACAACATATTAATGTTACATTTTAATGTAACATGAATGCCTAGTGCGAGTTTTTGATCTTATAGATCTATAAACGACCGACCAATCTAAGTCTCATGCAGCATATTAATGTTACATTTTAATGTAACATGAATGCCTAGTGCGAGTTTTTGATCTTATAGATCTATAATATCAAAATATTTCTCGAAACTCTCGACGCTTTCAGTTAATGCAACATTAAATGATGTTCATAATGTTACATTTTAATGTTACGTTAATTAATCTTTATTTCTATGAACAAATGCTAATTTCCTACCTATTTCTTATGCATTATTCCTATTAACTTTTCATGCTGAAAAATATTGTTCGTGTGTACGTGATATTTAGAGAATTTCTATGAAACATGGCGTATTTCCGCGATTCCGAATGATTAAAACAACCGCTTTCTTTAACGTTTGCACTTCCCTGACAATTATTTTTCTACACATCACCAATATTGTACTCCACCAGACTCCTCATTATCACATTTAATTGTGGCTCTTATGACTAACTTACATTTTGATTGCAACAATAAATTCACCGCAAAAAAATCATAAAATTTTGAAAAAAACGTGGTTCAAATAAAATTCATTGGCTGGGAACCATTTCGTTCTAAGGTCAATAGCTTACATATTTTAGGAAGAATTGGAATGTGGTCATTACTATTGAACAGACTAATATAAATTTTACCTGATCGCCGGGATGACCGAGGACGGACCTGCCGACACGTAGGTTTTGTTCGTGTTTCCAGCAAAGTTCGGAAACACAAATTGTTGCGAGGCAGATGATGGTGACGGAGAAGGTGTTAATAATAGTTGGTTTGGATTGCGAGGATCTTGAACCAAAATAAATGGTCCGTCTGACCCTTGCCTCTGCAAGTGATGTTTTCGGTTTTGAATGTTAAAGGAACGAAGTTGCGTCAAATTTTGCAATCGCATCGAGTTTTGCTCGGCGTGCACCTGCACCGGAGATGCGAACGTCACCTTGCTATTTTTCGTGGTATATTCAGTAGATGTCACGGACTCTGTGGCACAGCTTTGCTGCTCCCGCCCACTAGCCGAGCTCATCACGGTCTTTGAATGTTTCATCTGCTGCGTCTCATGCGAGTTTTTGGTGTTGTCGATGATCTTTTTCTTGAACGTCTCGACGCTTTCAATGCTGCAGATGCTTCCTGATCGCTGGTCCCTGCCATCCAGGGAGGCAAGGTTGAACGACAAGCGTCGCACCTCCACATGACACGATAACAGGTTGTAAGGATCGTGGATTTCGTGGTCTTCGTCACCGCAATCGTTTATTATTATTTCAGGATTCAAGGGCACACCTCTAGCTTTCTGGTAGTCTCCTTCGTCCGATGGATCAGCAGGCTCTAACTTCATTTTGTCTTTGTTTTCGAGCTCCCGCAAAATATTCTAGAAATAAGTATCGAAATAATACTTTAATTGTACAAGTTTAATATATTCCTTCTATTAATAACGCGCTTGTTAGGAATATATTTATTTACGATTAACCACAGTTTCGATTCTTGCTTCCGGAAACCTCTTGCATAACCTAAGCCAAGTCTTTATCGTAACACACACTCCGCGCTAACACCGCCGCTGATAACTGTCAAGTGTAACAATGCGAAGAACATACACTTATAAATGCATCGTAGACATGCAGTAGCTATTAATTACGTTAGCGGCTAAACTTTATCAGGCCAAGAGATCTACGTTATCGCAAGCAATTAACTCACCCACGAACCAATTGGGAATTCCCCGTGTGATAATCATGTTAAAGAGTATAAATGGACTGTTGATATTTGGTTTTATAAATTATGAATTAACTGCGCATAACTTCACATTATTTAGCGATGACGATGAGATAAAGCAAACTCCGTTGCATTAAGCTTACCCCATCCATAATGATAAGATTAACAGTAAGAATCAAACTAATATTCTCGTGCTTTATTTGCTTTAGCTAGTAATCCTGTCTCTGGTTGAGCAGGTCTTAATGACGTGGTTATTGCCCCAGGTCTTATCTACCGCACTCAGATTGCTGGTTCACATGCAGCGGTCGACTGTACCTAATATAAAGATAAGCTCGGTGATGGATTAGGTTATCCCGACGCGTTAACATGACGAACCTGCGTGTTGGTTAACACGTAACCGTATAGTATAGTATATGTAATCAGACAAAATTGCGTGATGGTTACAATTCACGAGTGATTTATGGAATAAGATGAATATTTACGGTTTGCTATAGCGCACAAGTGACCAAAAGAATCAGATGAATCTGTTGGCTGGATGACATGCACATGTGATTCTAGACTTTTTGACTTTTTATTAGACAAATAGTATGCGATTTTAAAATGAAATCACGTATAGCAGCTTAAAAATGTGTAATCAGCACTACTGCGCAATCATGCCTCGGTAGCCATAGGTGAAAAAATTATCTCACGCCGATTTTCAAATTTAATGAAAAAAAATCATGTAAAACGTTAAAATTCATGGTATCCAATAAGAGACGCCATGTTTCTGCTGCACTAGGTATGTATTTGAAGTTGCAACGAATGTCGACTTAAAGTAGAATAGAAAAAAATTGACTCGCTATGAGAACGAGCAAGTAAAGTTCGAAGTAATACTTTTAATTCATGTATAGATTTCAGCGTAACCTTTTACAGCGCTTCAGATGCATAACAAACGCAATAGGAAGGGACGAATTTGGTCCCGGATTAGGTTATTAGGAATTAGGTTATTCTTCATAGCAACAGTCACTTGGTGACGTACAATATCGATGCTAACCAGAGGCAACACTAGCACAATTTTCTCGGTAGTTTTTGTTGTTATTAAAAATTATCTCTTTAAGTGCTTATTCAAATGATGCGAACGAATATTTTCATCCTCCTAATCATTGTTGCAGACACTATACCCAGTCAGCCGGATGATATTCGCTCGTTCAGGGACTGGCAAATTTTTCAGTTCACTAAGTGAACTACACTACAAATTAAAGATGATTTTCGTCAATACGTAACGCCGCAAACTTTCAATTAAACTTTTCACTCAATAGAATAAAGTTAATTTTAGCAGTTGTTAAAGATTCACACAGTTTAGTACTAACCTATCTAACATGTTGCTCATTCAGAACATTTAGAATGAAACACAAATGCCTTCTTTCAACACGATTCATTTTTAGAACATATTAGCACTTCGGAGACACTAGCTTACCCTGAACCAGAAATAAATATTTTAGAAAGATAACAATTTAAATTCAATCTTGGTAAGTCATTGCTTCATAACTTGAGCCGCTTGATGTCGTCATACTTGAAGTCCGCTCTGGAATGATTGAAGCGATAAAGTTAGAAAAAAAATTGCCAGACGTAAATTCGCTATTGGTATGAACAATTATTTGAAAATACAAAGCAAGAATTCTAGAAAATTGAATAGAATGCTTGAAATTTAAAATATTTTCACGTCTAATTAGGAGACTGGTAAAATATTCTTAGCTTTTCGCTGAATATGCAAAATATTTACTAAATAATAGTAAGAAGAATCTGAATTATAACCTTTCTGCCAGTCATGATTATGAGCGCGAAATTTAAACAGCCGTACGACTTGTTAATAGAAATAAATCATCGCATTTGGTAAACTAAGCCAATCATACTTTTGAAGGAAAACTGAATATTATACTCAGTAGAATTAAAAATCCTACTTTGAAATGAAAAAAAATGAATCACAGTGGTTCACGTAAGGACAAGAAGCGCATCGATATTTGGACAAAATTCCACTAATTTCTAAAATTGATAATAAGATTCAACAAACCTGAGGGCGAGCGTCTTCCTCATCTCAGCAGGGGTGAGGCGCCAGGAGTGGCTGCTGCTGTACTCCTCCACCTGGTCCAGCAAGCCGTGCGTTAACATTAAATAAAACTTCGCTTACAAGGACCTATGCTGCTCTAAGTATCGTCACATGATTCTTGTAAGCGTCGGTGCAAAAGTACTAGAGTACAGAACAGGTAACTAGCGTTGAATACAACACTAGAGTACAGAACACGTAACTAGCGTTGAATACAACACCAGAGTACAGAACAGGTAACTAGCGTTGAATGCAACACCAGAGTACAGAACAGGTAACTAGCGTTGAATACAACACTAGAGTACAGAACAGTTAACTAGCGTTGAATACAACACTAGAGTACAGAACAGTTAACTAGAGTTGAGTATAGCACTAGAGTACAGAACAGGTAACTAGAGTTGAGTACAATACTAGAGTGCCTACGGAACAGGTAACAATCCATTACCTCATTTATCTATCATTTATCTCGTGTATTGATGTAACACATTACCTAGTGTATTGATGTATCATAACATCTCGTGTATTGATGGATCATATCAGAATAGAATAGAAGTGTCGGCATTGAAGAAATAGGCCCATATCACCTCATGTATTAATGTATCATATAACCTCGTGTATTGATGTAACACATCACCTCGTGCAGATGGTCCAGGTTGAGCAGGGTGGCCATCTGAGTTATGCGTGCCAGCTGTTCCCTGACGCTCCACTGAGCCACCTGTGAGAGATACCCGACCACCGCACGCACCTCTCGGTCCACCAGCAGACCCCCCAGCTGACGATAATTTAATCATCAAATTATATGCTTATTATTGCTGTTAACGTATAATTTTGATCATTTCAGCCAGTTTGAGAATTAATCTCAGCTTAAAAATGAGCAACTCACATTCAAGGATCAAGACATCTAATTATCAAGTATCATTACTTTTTAATTTCACGATCGTCGATACACTCATTAAACCCTTCAATTCAGACATGTGTGTGACGGCATTAAAAAATATTTTCAGCTATTGCATAATTTATACATACATGTTTATTGAAACAAGCAATAACACGAAATTTGTTTCTTTTTCCGTGACTTTAATAGCTGCCACCGACCCTATTGTACGTTATCTTGGAGATCGCGGCCTCCATGTGTGTCGCGACTTCATGGACCAGGAGGGAGGTGAGAGCTGCGTGGTTGGCAGGCGTGAGCAGAGGCTGGAAGCTTCGTACCAACCCGTCCACGTTCATGATCA